>NC_056750.1:482735481-482737981 GCF_019279795.1 Protopterus annectens | reverse complement strand
GGGCTTACTGCCTGTATTGTTATTGTACAATTTAATATTTTAACACAACCACATGCAGTAATTGTATGAAAAGGAGAAAAATCTGTCAATCAGTTGTTAAAATTAGTTGTGTGTAGTATATTTATGAGTTCAAATTTAAACTGTTCCTAATAAACTTCTTTCAAGAACTGTATGACATATTAAAAATACCTTTACTATTTTAACATCTGTGCCTTTATATGAGTTTGCTTTTGTGTTTACTGAAAGGACTGGATGCCTTGTTGCAACTTACTTAAAAATGCGTCTCAAGTGTAATAAGTAAATGTTGAGAGATTTATGTCCAGATATAGATTAAATGTATTAGGTCTATTTACTATGTTTAAATTAATGAGTTTTTAAAAATTATAGACTTTGCAAACAGCTATAAATAAGTGTCTGTGAGTGACGCAGTAAAAAAAATTCCACCAATGAATGTAAACTGGAAATAAAACTCTCTTGCATTATCAGTAAATAGTTTGCTTCTGGGACACTTATGTTGGTGGATATTTTGCAGCACAAAAATGCTGTTTTCAGGATGTTTTCTCTAGCTGACAGAACTTAAAGTAATGTACAACTCTTTAAGTGGTGCTCCTAGTTTAGAGGCTTATGGTCAGGTGTCACATTGTGTGTTTGAGGTATTGATACCAAGATATTCACCTTGCGAGGTGAATCTTTGCTTCTGTGTTAAGAGCACACATCAAATGTTACACATCCCGTAAGCGCTGTTACAGTCGGATATATCGGAAAAGGACATTCCCTCACTCGCAGACTTTCCTGAATAAAATTCCACATATATTCACTAAAGTTTGCAAACATCAGTCTGTAAGTAACTTACTTAATTTAGGGCAATATTTAAAAACTGTCCCTGAATTTTCTCAGCAGTATTTCCTTGCTGTGTATGGACAGCACTCGCTAAGTACTTTACTGGCATTCAAAGGCAATAAAACACTTAGGCTTTTTTCTGTAACTAGTAGTACATAAATTATTAGATAAAACTCCATACAGTACAAAGAGTTATTTATGATCGGGACTCAAAGATCATAACCAGTTATTACACACCATTGAAAGTGCATGTTGCTGTCAAGTTTCTCGCTACAGAAACATGCAACAGGTATCCTTTTTTTGAATATGGAGCATAATCAGGGCACGCCATGCACTACAAAAATATTGCATTGATTTTATGTAGGAACTTGAAGTATAAGCTGTCAGTTTGTGTTGAATGTCAGAACGACACAAGTGACCTGGATAGAGGACAGTTAATATTTTCATTTCTTTAGTTTTAGTTAATAAGTAACACAATTAGATAAAACTGGTACCAAAAGATAGTGGGGACAGCTTTATGCAGAGAAATTCACTCTTGAGAACTGAACACTTTAGCAGGGTAATTGTGCCTCTTATTATAAGCCTGCAATTAACAAAATCTCTGCTCATTTCAGCTTTGTCACTTCATTTCCTTCCTGCACAATGAGCATTATCACAAACAAAGTTCTCTTGTTTCGAATGCTAAACTTCTCTCCTTAAACCCTTATGAGTTCCCAAGACTTATATAATTGCTAAATTGGTTTGTTAGAGGAAGATAATAGCAAATTTCTTCTTTTCATAATTGGACATTTCTTCCCTGTAGGCTAATGTATGCACAGCCCTAGCATGCAGAATAAGTTTTGCGTTTGAAAAGCCATAACTAGCTAATAACTGCTACGGTGTCATCAGAGAGTAATGGTATGCTGATTAGCATAATTAATGACAAATGGTGGTGCAGAGTCTGAGGATTGGTTTACTAGATGATAAATGTGTTGAGGCCCAAGTTGGAGCATGCCAGGCAGGCCTTGCTGGCTGTCAGCCCTTCTGTTCTTCTACTGGTAAATCTCATTAGTCACTGTGTGAAGTGCCAGTTCATATTTACTCCATGCAAAGCAAAGAAAACATAATAAGACACACTGTTGCCTTGGGTTTCATGAACTATGACATCATATGTTAAGAGCAAGTTCAGCTTTGATTTACTCTTGTTTAAACTAATGTACGTTTCTGTTGTGTATAATATTAGGTATGTTAGATGTGAATTTCAGGTTCCTTATCAGCATTTTCTATTGATTAAAGCTGTATTGTAGATAACTGTATTTACTTCTGATTATCTTGAGGCATGGTTATCATTCTTATCAAGTTACAGACAGTAGTAGCACTTTTTAGAACAAGATCATTTATTTTGTACTGGGGGGTATTACCTTAACAGAATGATGACATCAGATTTACATTTACAGATTAAGTTAATAAGAATGGATTTTCCTTTAAAGGAGAGATACTGATTTAGAATCTGGTTTCTACAATATTGTCTTTAAGCTGATAAAAAGCCAATATTTTAAATGGCAGGAATTCAATCTGTTTTAGCAAATTGGTTTAATTAATGTATATCTAATCAGTGTCTAGAAATAAGGATTCAAGTAATTAAAAAAAAAAACGCTGCTTCCCTAATAGCTTCAAAACT